>NW_025767575.1:427500-443406 GCF_003918875.1 Haliotis rubra
GCACACAAGTAGATTGATCCACTTAGTGTGCACTATTGCCTACAAAGGGATTAGGGGAGGCCAGCAAAGGAGGAGTAAAGTAAGATCAAAGAGTATTAAATCGTTAGCTAGCTTATGTTTTGATCATTCCATACGCATTTAGTTCTCACACGAGAACGAAATTGAAGAGTAAAGTAATTAATAGAGAGGTGGCCATGGTACAAAATGCCTGGATAGGGTCATGGACGACGCCCCTGCCATTGGACAGAAGGATGAGTTCCAGGACTACATCACCAGCACCTGGGTAGACGACCATGCACGGTTCCGAGCCGGACTATGGAATCACCACGACACCAGCGGCCCAAGGACGAACAATCATCTCGAGGGTTGGCATTCGCATCTCAACAAGACCGTCAGAGAGCCCACCCGAACATTTTCGCTCTTGTGAAGGTTCTGCAGAAGCTGGAGAAAGCGGAGAAAATAAGCTGGTGCAGATGGCTAATGGCGCCGTCCCCACCCCGCAAAGAGGACGTACACAGAAATTGACCAGAGACTCACTCGTCTGAAGGCCCAGCTGACATCTGGTATCAAGACACCCCTGGAATTCCTGACTGCTGCAGAATATTTGATCAAGCTAGCTTGAAAACCAAATGACTATGTTGATGAATGTGTGAAACTGTGTGTATACATGTAAAATTACTTTTTGGTTACCACAATGACTTTATTAATGAATGTGGTAGTTGACTGTGTGAAAGATGTATATATGTATATATAATCATGGAAACAAATTAAGTTTTAATTACATTTTAATCCAAATAAATGATTATGTTTATTTATGTAAATTTATTTATCTCAAAACAAACTACTATGTGAAGATATGAATAAAGTTTAAGAAAATTAAGAAAAATATTACAACAATGTGAAGATATGTATATGAATGTACATATGTATATGAATGACCAAATAAAATGTCTCTCAACATAGAAAGTTACTGTTTTTCTATATACTGTAGGCATTAGTGCACTTTGAAATAGGACCATGCCACTTTATTGAAGGTTGAAGGCAGGTGCAATCAGCAGCACTGGTGCGTAAAGTTGTTTATTTAACACTGTAGGCATTATTCACTGTACTGTAGGCATTAGTAGTCTCCACCGCGGTGATATTGCTTGAATATTGCCAAAGCGGCGTAAAACCATACTCACTCACTCACTCTAATCATCCAACCCATTACTCATATGATATTATACACATTTTAGCTCGATTTCATTAGAGCTTGGTTTCCTCGATGCCTGTACTCTTGTTGTGTAACTAAGCGCCGTCAGTATGAAATGCATTTCTTTAGTCTCAGGGAACAATTCAGGCCAGTGTTTCTAAATCATCCCTTGCATCTATTTGAGATCCCGATCTATACATACACACTTGGAAGGAATTCGTTGGAGTCATGTATCCATGATTTGTGGTAGGCCCGCCTATATATATTTATTGAGTAATCAAATCCTTTTTATTTAAACAACGTGTATTTTGGGTTGTCCATGTCTGTATTGCGCCGTAAAGAATCATCGACCTCTGTGGATGATAACGCCTTGTACCCATAACCTAAAGGAAGGCAGAACATCCCTGGGATTCAACATCACTGAAACATATTTGGAGTTGCTTCGTGATCAGACAAAGTTATCGTGACATAGTTACCTTTGAGACCTTTAGTAAAAGGACACTACTTTTTAAGAAATGAATCCAGTAAAACTCGGTCTGTTTAGCTGTGTACTGACAGATGAAACACCTCTCACTGGTGGGGGTATCTCATGAGATTTGGGTTTAGGGTGTCACATGGGGAAGTTGTGAAGAGTTGAATTTGTAGTTCACTCGCTCACCCTCTAAGAACTGTAAAATCATAATGAGGTCGTGTTTATTAACAGATCGTGTCGGCTCCACACAGTGTTTAACATCAGTTCGCAAGCTACAAGGGTAATGCGGATGTTCATTCAGTTAGTTCCTTGGACGCCTCTCAATCGCTCTCTCACACAGATCATAACTGTGTCACCTAGTTCCCAAACAGACCAATCAGACGAGGCCCTTTCATCTTGAAGCTGGGGAAACTTTATACTCTATGTAATTAACATATGTCAAGATAAGTTACCTCGTTTGTAACAATGTCAAGCTGCCCTGCTATTACGTAATTACACAAGAGCGCAGCAGAGAGAGGAGGGAGAGAGACAGAGACAGACTGAGATAGAGGGGGCAGAGAGAGACAAGGAGGGGATAACCAGGGCAGTGCCAGGACGAGGGTACCAGGGGCTGGGTCGAATGCGGAACGGTGGGTACCCAGTTCCGCCATCAGGTCTAATAACGATAACAACTGGAGAAACTCATCACTAGCACACAGTTACTAACACTAACAACGATATCTTAAACAAACAACCATCAATTCACTTCATCAGTAGCTCACCCGACCTTTTACGCACAATCACTAAGATACACAGCCATTAACTCACACGATGGCAAACACAGACGATCATTACCTCACACGATGGCACAAATGATCATTACCTCACACGATGGCAAACACAGACGGTCATTAACTCACACGATGGCAAAAACAGAGGATCATTACCTCACACGATGGCAAACACAGACGATCATTAACTCACACGATGGCACAGACGATCATTACCTCACACGATGGCAAACACAGACGATCATTAACTCACACGATGGCAAACACAGACGATCATTACCTCACACGATGGCAAACACAGACGATCATTACCTCACACGATGGCAAACACAGACGATCATTAACTCACACGATGGCAAACACAGACGATCATTAACTCACACGATGGCAAACACAGACGATCATTACCTCATACGATGGCACAAACGATCATTACCTCACACGATGGCAAACACAGAAGGTCATTCCACTCACACGATGGCAAAACAGACGGCCATTAACTCACACGATGGCAAAACACAGACGATCATTGCCTCACACGATGGCAATCACAGACGATCATTACCTCACACGATGGCAAACACAGACGATCATTAACTTACGATGGCACAGACGATCATTACCTCACACGATGGCAAACACAGACGATCATTAACCCACACGATGGCAAACACAGACGATCATTACCTCACACGATGGCAAACACAGACGATCATTAACTCACACGATGGCAAACACAGACAATCATTACCTCACACGATGGCAAACACAGAGGATCATTACCTCACACGATGGCAAACACAGACGATCATTAACTCACACGATGGCAAACACAGACGATCATTAACTCACACGATGGCAAACACAGACGATCATTAACTCACACGATGGCAAACACAGACGATCATTACCTCACACGATGGCAAACACAGACGATCATTAACTCACACGATGCTTAAACACAGACGATCATTACCTCACACGATGGCAAACACAGACGATTATTAACTCACACGATGGCAAACACAGACCCGGTCATTACCTCACACGATGGCAAACACAGACGATCATTACCTCACACGATGGCAAACACAGACGATCATTACCTCACACGATGGCAAACACAGACGATCATTACCTCACACGATGGCAAACACAGACGATCATTACCTCACACGATGGCAAACACAGACGATCATTACCTCACACGATGGCAAACACACGCAGCCACTTACTCACATGATCACTAACATCAACGATTAATGACTCACACAACCAGTTAACCGCACGATCACTGACTCACATATCCAGTAAACAACACGATCACTGACTCACCGAACCAGTAAACTACACGATCACTGACTAAAAACAACCAGTAAACTACACCATCACTGACTCACACATACAGTAAACAACACGATCACTGACTCACACATCCAGTAAACAACACTGTCACTGACTCACACATCCAGTAAATAACACGATCATTGATTCACACGATCTCTGACTCACGCATCTAGTAAACAACACGATCACTGACTCAGACGTCCAGTAACATGACTGACACATGCAGTAAACAAAACGACCACTGACTCAAACATCTAATAAACAACACGATAACGGACTCACACATTTAAGTAAACACGATCACTGACACACACATACAGTAAACAACACGATCAGGTGTTCAGTGTCAGTGGGAGGGTGTATAGAGATACTCCAGCAGAACCTGCTAGGTGTTCAGTGTCAGTAGGAGGGTATATAGAGATACTCTAGAAAGAACCTGTCAGTTGTTCAGTGTCAGTAGGAGGGTGTATGGAGATACTCTAGAAGAGACCTGTCAGTTGTTCAGTCTCAAAGGAAGGTGTATGGAGAAACTCTAGAAGAACCGGCTGGGTGTTCAGTGTCAGTAGGAGGGTGTATGAAGATATCTCTAGAAGAACCCTGTCTGTTGTTCAGTCTCAAAGGAAGGGTGTATGGAGAAACTCTAGAAGAACCGGCTAGGTGTTCAGTGTCAGTAGGAGGGTGTATGGAGATACTCTAGAAGAACCTGTCAGTTGTTCAGTTTCAAAGGAAGGGTCTATGGAGAAACTCTAGAAGAACCGGCTAGGTGTTCAGTGTCAGTAGGAGGGTGTATGGAGATACTCTTGAAGAACCTGTCAGTTGTTCAGTGTCAAAGGAAGGGTGTATGGAGATACTCTAGAAGAACCTGTCAGGTGTTCACTGTCAGTAGGAGGGTGTATGGAGATACTGTAGAAGAACCTATCAAGTGTTCAGTGTCAGTGGGAGGGTGTAAGGAGGAGATATTCTAGAAAGAACCTTCTAGGTGTTCAGTGTCAGTAGGAGGGTGCCTCGAGAAACTCTAGAAAGAACCGGTTAGGTGTTCAGTGTCAATAGGAGGGTGTATGGAGATACTGGAGAAGAACCTGTCAGGTGTTCAGTGTGAGTGGGAAGGTGTTTGGAGATACTGTTGAGAAGAACCTGTCAGTTGTTAAGTGTCAGTGGGAGGGTGTATAGAGAATACTCTAGAAAAAGCAGCTAGGTGTTCAGTGTCAGTAGGAGGTATATAGAGATACTCTAGAAAGAACCTGTCAGTTGTTCAGTGTCAGTAGGAGGGTGTATGGAGATACTCTAGAATAACCTGTCAGTTGTTCAGTCTCAAAGGAAGGGTGTATGGAGAAACTCTAGAAAGAACCGGCTAGGTGTTCAGTGTCAGTAGGAGGGTGTATGGAGATACTCTAGAAGAACCTGTCTGTTGTTCAGTCTCAAAGGAAGGGTGTATGGAGAAACTCTAGAAGAACCGGCTAGGTGTTCAGTGTCAGTAGGAGGGTGTATGGAGATACTCTAGAAGAACCTGTCTGTTGTTCAGTCTCAAAGGAAGGGCGTATGGAGAAACTCTAGAAGAACCGGCTAGGTGTTCAGTGTCAGTAGGAGGGTGTATGGAGATACTCTAGAAGAACCTGTCAGTTGTTCAGTTTCAGTAGGAAGGGTGTATGGAGATACTCTTGAAGAACCTGTCCGTTGTTCAGTGTCAAAGGAAGGGTGTATGGAGATACTCTAGAAGAACCTGTCAGGTGTTCAGTGTCAGTAGGAGGGTGTATGGAGATACTGGAGAAAAGAACCTATCAAGTGTTCAGTGTCAGTGGGAGGGTGTAAGGAGATATTCTAGAAGAACCTGCCTAGGTGTTCAGTGTCAGTAGGAGGGTGCCTCGAGAAACTCTTGAAGAACCTGTCAGTTGTTCAGTGTCAGTAGGAGGGTGTATGGAGATACTCTAGAAGAACCTGTCCAGTTGTTCAGTGTCAGTAGGAGGGTGTATGGAGATACTTTTTTGAAGAACCTGCTAGGTGTTCAGTGTCAGTAGGAGGGTGTATGGAGATACTCTACAAGAACCTGTCCAGTTGTTCAGTGTCAAAGGAAGGGTGTATGGAGAAACTCTAGAAGAACCGGCTAGGTGTTCACTGTCAGTAGTAGGGTGTTTGGAGATACAGGAGAGAAGAACCTGTCAGGTGTTCAGTGTCAGTAGGAGGATGTATCGAGGTACTCTAGTAGAACCTGTCCGTTGTTCAGTGTCAGTTCGAGGGTGTATGGAGATACTGTAGAAGAACCTGCTAGGTGTTCAGTGACAGTAGGAGGGTATAGAGAGGTACTCTAGAAGAACCTGTCAGTTGTTCAGTGTCAGTGGGAGGGTGTATGGAGATACTCTAGAAGAACCTGCCAGTTGTTCAGTGTCAGTAGGAGGGTGAATGGAGATACTTTTGAAAGAACCTGCTAGGTGTTCAGTGTCAGTAGGAGGGTGAATGGAGATACTGTAGAAGAACCTGCCAGTTGTTCAGTGTCAGTAGGAGGGTGAATGGAGATACTGTAGAAGAACCTGCCAGATGTTCAGTGTCAGTAGGAGGGTGAATGGAGATACTTTAGGAGAACCTGTCAGTTGTTCAGTGTCAGTAGGAGGGTGTATGGAGATACTGTAGAAGAACCTGCCAGGTGTTCAGTGTCAGTAGGAGGGTGTACGGCGATACTGGACAAGAACCTGTCAGTTGTTCAGTGTCAGAGGAAGGGTGTATGGAGAAACTCTAGAAGAACCTGCTAGGTGTTCAGTGTCAATAATAGGGTGTATGGAGATACTGGAGAAAGAACCTGTCAGGTGTTCAGTGTCAGTGGGAGGGTGTATGGAGATACTCCAGCAGAACCTGCTAGGTGTTCAGTGTCAGTAGGAGGGTGTATAGAGATACTCTAGAAGAACCTGTCAGTTGTTCAGTGTCAGTAGGAGGGTGTATGGAGATACTCTAGAAGAACCTGTCAGTTGTTCAGTGTCAGTAGGAGGGTGTATGGAGATACTCTAGAAGAACCTGCCAGATGTTCAGTGTCAGTAGGAGGGTGTATGGAGATACTCTAGAAGAACCTGTCAGTTGTTCAGTGTCAAAGGAAGGGGTGTATGGAGAAACTCTAGAAAGAACCGGCTAGGTGTTCAGTGTCAATAGTAGGGTGAATGGAGATACAGGAGAAGAACCTGTTAGGTGTTCAGTGTCAGTAGGAGGGTGTATCGAGGTACTCTAGTAGAACCTGTCAGTTGTTCAGTGTCAGTTCGAGAGTGTATGGAGATACTGTAGAAGAACCTGCTAGGTGTTCAGTGACAGTAGGAGGGTATAGAGAGGTACTCTAGAAGAACCTGTCAGTTGTTCAGTGTCAGTGGGAGGGTGTACGGAGATACTCTAGAAGAACCTGTCAGGTGTTCAGTGTCATTAGGAGAGTGTTTGGAGATATTCTTGAAGAACCTGTCAGTTGTTCAGTGTCAGTAGGAGGGTGTATGGAGATACTGTAGAAGAACCTGCCAGTTGTTCAGTGTCAGTAGGAGGGTGAATGGAGATACTTTAGAAGAACCTGCCAGGTGTTCAGTGTCAGTAGGAGGGTGAATGGAGATACTGTAGAAGAACCTGCCTGTTGTTCAGTGTCAGTAGGAGGATGAATGGAGATACTGTAGAAGATCCTGCCAGTTGTTCAGTGTCAGTAGGAGGGTGAATGGAGATACTCCAGAAGAACCTGTCAGTTGTTCAGTGTCACTGGGAGGGTGTATGGAGATACTGTAGAAGAACCTGCCAGTTGTTCAGTGTCAGTAGGAGGATGAATGGAGATGCTGTAGAAGAACCTGTCAGTTGTTCAGTGTCAGTAGGAGGATGAATGGAGATACTTTTGAAGAACCTGCCAGTTGTTCAGTGTCAGTAGGAGGGTGAATGGAGATACTGTAGAAGAACCTGCCAGTTGTTCAGTGTGAATGGGAGGGTGAATGGAGATACTCCAGAACAACCTGCCAGTTGTTCAGTGTCAGTAGGAGGTTGTATGGAAATACTGTAGAAGAACCTGTTAGGTATTCAGTGTCAGTAGGAGGGTGTATGGAGATACTCTAGAAGAACCTGTCATGTGTTCAGTGTCAATAGGAGGGTGTATGGAGATAATCTAAAAGAACCTGCTAGGTGTTCAGTGTCAGTAGGAGGGTGTATAGAGATACTCTAGAAGAACCTGTCAGTTGTTCAGTGTCAGTAGGAGGGTGTATGGAGACACTCTAGAAGAACCTGTCAGTTGTTCAGTGTCAGTAGGAGGGTGTATGGAGATACTCTAGAAGAACCTGCCAGGTGTTCAGTGTCAGTAGGAGGGTGTATGGAGATACTCTAGAAGAACCTGTCATGTGTTCAGTGTCAAAGAAAGGGTGTATGGAGAAACTCTAGAAGAACCGGCTAGGTGTTCAGTGTCAATAGTAGGGTGTATGGAGATACAGGAGAAGAACCTGTCAGGTGTTCAGTGTCAGTAGGAGGGTCTGTCAAGGTACTCTAGTAGAACCTGTCAGTTGTTCAGTGTCAGTTCGAGAGTGTATGGAGATACTGTAGAAGAACCTGCTAGGTGTTCAGTGACAGTAGGAGGGTATAGAGAGGTACTCTAGAAGAACCTGTCAGTTGTTCAGTGTCAGTGGGAGGGTGTACGGAGATACTCTAGAAGAACCTGTCAGGTGTTCAGTGTCATTAGGAGGGTGTATGGAGATACTCTTGAAGAACCTGTCAGTTGTTCAGTGTCAGTAGGAGGGTGTATGGAGATACTCTAGAAGAACCTGCCAGTTGTTCAGTGTCAGTAGGAGGGTGAATGGAGATACTTTAGAAGAACCTGCCAGGTGTTCAGTGTCAGTAGGAGGGTGAATGGAGATACTGTAGAAGAACCTGCCAGTTGTTCAGTGTCAGTAGGAGGATGAATGGAGATACTGTAGAAGAACCTGCCAGTTGTTCAGTGTCAATAGGAGGGTGTATGGAGATACTCCAGAAGAACCTGTCAGTTGTTCAGTGTCACTGGGAGGGTGTATGGAGATACTGTAGAAGAACCTGTCAGTTGTTCAGTGTCAGTAGGAGGATGAATGGAGATGCTGTAGAAGAACCTGCCAGTTGTTCAGTGTCAGTAGGAGGATGAATGGAGATAACTTTGAAGAACCTGCCAGTTGTTCAGTGTCAGTAGGAGGGTGAATGGAGATACTGTAGAAGAACCTGCCAGTTGTTCAGTGTAAATGGGAGGGTGAATGGAGATACTCTAGAACAACCTGCCAGTTGCTCAGTGTCAGTAGGAGGTTGTATGGAAATACTTAAGAAGAACCTGCTAGGTATTCAGTATCAGTAGGAGGGTGTATGGAGATACTGGAGAAGAACCTGTCATGTGTCCAGTGTCAATAGGAGGGTGTATGGAGATACTCTAAAAGAACCTGCTAGGTGTCCAGTGTCAGTAGGAGGGTGTATGGAGATACTCTAGAAGAACCTGTCATGTGTTCAGTGTCAATAGGAGGGTGTATGGAAATACTCTAAAAGAACCTGCTAGGTGTTCAGTGTCAGTAGGAGGGTGTACGGCGATACTGGACAAGAACCTGTCAGTTGTTCAGTGTCAGAGGAAGAGTGTATGGAGAAACTCTAGAAGAACCGACTAGGTGTTCAGTGTCAATAATAGGGTGTATGGAGATACTGGAGAAGAGACCTGTCAGGTGTTCAGTGTCAGTGGGAGGTGTATGGAGATACTCCAGCAGAACCTGCTAGGTGTTCAGTGTCAGTAGGAGGGTGTATAGAGATACTCTAGAAGAACCTGTCAGTTGTTCAGTGTCAGTAGGAGGGTGTATGGAGATACTCTAGAAGAACCTGTCAGTTGTTCAGTGTCAGTAGGAGGGTGTATGGAGATACTCTAGAAGAACCTGCCAGGTGTTCAGTGTCAGTAGGAGGGTGTATGGAGATACTCTAGAAGAACCTGTCAGTTGTTCAGTGTCAAAGGAAGGGTGTATGGAGAAACTCTAGAAGAACCGGCTAGGTGTTCAGTGTCAACAGTAGGGTGAATGGAGATACAGGAGAAGAACCTGTTAGGTGTTCAGTGTCAGTAGGAGGGTGTATCGAGGTACTCTAGTAGAACCTGTCAGTTGTTCAGTGTCAGTTCGAGAGTGTATGGAGATACTGTAGAAGAACCTGCTAGGTGTTCAGTGACAGTAGGAGGGTATAGAGAGAGGTACTCTAGAAGAACCTGTCAGTTGTTCAGTGTCAGTGGGAGGGTGTACGGAGATACTCTAGAAGAACCTGTCAGGTGTTCAGTGTCATTAGGAGAGTGTTTGGAGATATTCTTGAAAGAACCTGTCAGTTGTTCAGTGTCAGTAGGAGGGTGTATGGAGATACTGTAGAAAGAACCTGCCAGTTGTTCAGTGTCAGTAGGAGGGTGAATGGAGATACTCCAGAAGAACCTGCTAGGTGTTCAGTGTCAGTAGGAGGGTGAATGGAGATACTGTAGAAGAACCTGCCTGTTGTTCAGTGTCAGTAGGAGGATGAATGGAGATACTGTAGAAGATCCTGCCAGCTGTTCAGTGTCAGTAGGAGGGTGAATGGAGATACTCCAGAAGAACCTGTCAGTTGTTCAGTGTCACTGGGAGGGTGTATGGAGATACTCTAGAAAGAACCTGTCAGGTGTTAAATGTCACTGGGAGGGTGTATGGAGATACTGTAGAAAGAATCTGCCAGGTGTTCAGTGTCAGTAGGAGGGTGTATGGAGATACTGGAGAAAGAACCTGTCATGTGTCCAGTGTCAATAGGAGGGTGTATGGAGATACTCTAAAGAACCTTCTAGGTGTTCAGTGTGAGTAGGAGGGTGTATGGAGATACTCTAGAAGAACCTGTCATGTGTTCAGTGTCAATAGGAGGGTGTATGGAGATACTCTAAAAAGAACCTGCTAGGTGTTCAGTGTCAGTAGGAGGGTGTATGGAGATACTCTAGAAGAACCTGTCCAGGTGTTAAATGTCACTGGAAGGGTGAATGGAGATACTGTAGAAGAACCTGCCAGCTGTTCAGTGTCAGTAGGAGGGTGAATGGAGATACTGTAGTACAACCTGCCAGTTGTTCAGTGTTAGTGGGAGGATGAATGGAGATACTGTAGAAAAACCTGCCAGTTGTTCAGTGTCAGTAGGAGGGTGTATGGAGATACTTTAGAAGAACCTGCCAGTTGTTCAGTGTCAGTAGGAGGGTGTATGGAGATACTCCAGAAGAACCTGTCAGTTGTTCAGTGTCAGTAGGAGGGATGTTCTGAAGGCATTTTGGTTTTATCACTGAAACTGCTCTCTCAAACGCACTCAGTGCATACTAGGCGTATCACCCGAACACACCCGGTGAAATGCACGGGAAAAACGAGTAGGTTTTGCATATATAAGACGGTGATCAGCGATACACGGCATTCGCTCCTTTCTGCCATTCGGTGCTGTTCGTTACATGTCGTGTGTTGGCATTTATTTAGACTACGAATGACTTAGATGTTAGATGTTAGATGTGTAGGTTCAATTGGCTATTGTGGCGTTAGGTTGTTGAACTTGCATTAGTGTGTTTAAGGGTTAGACAATTAGCGGTATTTAGCAGTTCGTTTCATCTCAAAGTTCATTTAGAATCACTTAAAGAGAATCACGTTTAGTTCTTTGTAAATTTCATAGTTTTCTCACTTATAATAGTTATCACGTTTAGTTCCTTGTTTTAGGCCAAAGGTAAGTTCGAAATTTTTAGTTGATTAGGAATTCAGTTAATTTGCATAGCTCTGCCCAATCGTTTTATTTTCCACTGCGCAACATTTGGTAGCAGAGCGTGGTTTCTCTGGTTAGAATATTCAGTTATACTTGCATTAGCATTTAGTTCAGTTAGATAGTTTAAGACATAGAATAGTTACTGTGAAATAACTATTCACTATGTCAGAGTCAAAGGCAACTGCTGGGGCTATGTTAGAGGTCGCTCCTGGCGAGATAGAACTGAGAATAGCTAAACTTAAACATCAGAAGACTGTATCAAAGTCGGCTTTAACTAAAGCAAAGAACAAATTGTTGAATTTAGTTGAAATTGAGACTCCAGATCGTAAAACAATCAGGAATGCCATAGACCAGGTTAGTTCCTGCAGAGCAAGGCTATAGGTATCATAGTTGAGTTATTAGAGGCTTACAGCTTGATTGGTGACTCTGACAAAGTTCAGAAAAAACTAGTAAGGAAATTGAAATTGTTGAAGATGAGATTCAACTGGCCCTTGATAATGCTGAAGGGTTTCTTAGAACCAATGCACCTGCTAGTTCAAAGGCATCGATCATTAAGTCTGGAATATCAAGGTTATTTCATTCTGACGCAAGTCATTCGCATGAGAACTGTAAAGGTTCACAACATGGTTCAGGCGTTAGTCAAGGTGACAAACCTAATTCACCCAACATAGGCTGTGTTTCACAAAAGTCAAATGTGGTTAGAAAGCTTCCACTTAACACCGAAGGGTATTATTCCTCTTCAGGTAAGTCATCTAGGCAGCACAATTTAGGTGAAGACATGTGGAAACAATTGAAGCGAGTATCCATCCCAGTATTTCATGGTGACACTAGAGAATACGAAGGCTGGAAAGCTGCTTTCATGGCATGTGTTGATAAAGCTCCAGCCACTAATGAGTATAAGCTTCTGCAGCAAACAATATCTTTCTGGTGAAGCAGCACAACTTGTAGCTAAGTTAGGTCACAGTGCCTCAGTCTATGATGTGGCCTTAGAAAGGTTGGATAGAAAGTATGGCGGCAAGCGACGCCAGATAGCACTGAAACTGGAAGAAATATATAATTTCAGGCCAATACGACCAGGGAGTGCTAAAGATTTGGACAATTTTGCTGACATGCTTGATGTAGCTGTGGTCAGTTTGAGGGAATCTGACACGATAGAGGAATTGGGGAGTGGGTGTTTGTATTCACTACTGGTTAAAAAGATGAATGAGGCTATGATAACGCAGTTTCACAGATGGATGTTTGAGCACCAAAGACAAGAGTCAGTTGAGACACTTAGGGAATGGATACTACAAGAGTCAGAGTTCCAGACAATAGCTTCAGAGGTAAAACATGGAATAGTTAACAAATCAAAGACAACAGATAGGAGAGATAGCAACAAGAAAGGAACATTCGCAAGCACACATAACCGAGCTAAGGCAAGGCAATGTCATGTTTGTCATGGAACAGATCATGACACGTGGGGTTGTGCACAGTTCAAATCTCTTGGTCTACCAGAAAGGTGGGATAAGGCAAAACAGTTAGGTTTATGCTTTCGCTGCCTTGACATCGGTCATCTGGGTAAATCATGCAGTAGAATTGTGAAATGTGGGCTTGATGGCTGTAAGGCAAATCATAACAGGTTACTTCATGACAACAGCAAAGTGGCCAGGAACGATAGGGCTGACAGTGGTATTGTGGAGGTTAATGATACAACCACAAAGTCTCATGAAAGTAGATCAGAGACAACCACCTTGTCAACTTCTAAACAGGAAGCACATTATCTTGCTCTTAGGACAATTCCTGTCGTTCTTAAGAATGGTAATCACAGAATGACCGTGAACGCATTGCTCGATGATGCTAGTACGCATACTTACATCAACGAGGATGTAGCATATGAACTTGGTGTGCAGGGTAATACACAACAAGTGTCGGTCAATGTCCTGAATAATAAACAGGAGACCTTTGACAGTATGCTAATTGATGTTGGCCTAGAGAGTATGGATGGTTCAGTAGACATGACCATTACAGCTTTGACAACTACCAAAGTAACAGGTAGAATGAAAGTTATTGATTGGCGTAAACATGCAAAGCAATGGCCACATTTGAGGAATATTCAATTCCCAGAGGTAAGTTCTCGGCCCATAGTTGACATCCTAATAGGTATGGACTATTTAGAGCTGCATTCTTCTCTCGAAGAAATCTGTGGGCTTCCAAGAGAGCCAGTAGCTAGGTTGACACCTTTAGGCTGGACTTGTGTGGGTCAGATACCAGGTTTAGACAGGCATGCAACACATGTTGCAGGTTCATTCTTCATCAGAATACAGAGGTAGATGCAGATACAAATCTTGACTCTTTGATTCATTCGTTTTGGGAATCTGAAAGCATTTCGGGTTCAACAACAGTTAGAAGTCTTGATGAGGATGTTGCAGTTAAGGCTGTAAAACAATCTCTTGTGTACAAAGAAGACAGATATCAGGTTGGCATTCCATGGAAGGAGGGTCGTGATAGTCTGCAAAACAATTATGACATGGCATACAGTCGTCTTGTCAATATAGAAAAGAAGTTGTCAAAAGATCAAACCATATCAGAAGCCTACAATGACGTCATAGAACAGTACATACAAAAGGGTTACATCAGAAAAGTACCTGAAACTGAAATAGGTCAAAGTAAATGGTTCTTGCCTCATTTTCCGGTAATTAAACCTGACAGAACTACAACAAAGGTAAGAATAGTATTTGATGCTTCGGCAAGGAATAAAGGCATATCCTTGAATGATGTTATTCATCAAGGCCCTAAACTACAGAATGATCTGTTTGAGATCTTGCTGCGGTTTCGAAACACCCTGTTGCAATCATTTGTGATGTTGCTGAAATGTACCTCAAATTGAACTTGCTCAGGATGACCGTACATATCTAAGGTTTCTTTGGAGATCGATGGATCAAAACAAAAAGCCAGATGTGTTTGAGTTCTCAAAGGTTGTATTTGGACTAAATTGTTCTCCATTTTTAGCTCAGTATATCACTCAGGAACATGCGAAATCACTTGAGAAAGAACTTCCATTAGCTGCAGCTACAATAGAAAAGTCAACCTACATGGATGACAACATTGATTCTGTAGAGACAGACAGCAAAGCTATAGAGCTCTACAAACAGCTGCAACAGCTGTGGAGTAGTGCAGGAATGCATGCTCGTAAGTGGGTCTCTAATTCCATACCAGTTCTCCAACAAATACCAGAAGTAGACAGACTAAAGGAGATAAACATTCAAATGAGTGAATTGCCATCTGTAAAAGCATTGGGCTTACTATGGAGTGCTGACTCAGATGAGTTTAGGTTCTCATTCATGTCGTCTAGGCAGGATATCAAGATGACTAAGAGGAACTTCTTGAAAGAAACTGCTAGGTTGTTTGATCCTCTAGGGTTCCTAGGTCCATTCACCATAAGAGCTAGAGTTATCCTGCAAGAGATGTGGCTATCGGGTGTTAACTGGGATGACACTATTAGTCCAGATCTGGAACAAAAAGCATGGACTTGGTACCAAGAGGTTGAAAGTTTGTGCTCGCTTAGAGTTCAAAGGGACTCAAGATCAACTTAGATACTTCGAGAATGAAGTTGCACACATTTGTAGATGCTTCAGAAGTAGCGTTTGGAGCTGTAGTTTTTCTCAGTTACAACTCAAAGGGGATTGTCAAAGGACTAGTCATCTGGTAGCTTCAAAGTGTCGTGTAGCCCCTCTCAAAGCAGTTAGTATGCCACGGTTGGAGCTTCTCGCTGCTGTTCTTGGGGTTAGACTGATTCTTGCAGTAGCAAAAAAAGCATTAGAGTTGTCTCTACAATGTGTAACATTGTGGTCTGACAGTCAGAACGTCCTTTGGTGGATTAGAAGACAAAGTAGATGTTTTAAAACCATTTGCTTAGCAAACAGGATTGCATACATACAGGAACATACAAGCATCAGTCAATGGAAATACGTCCCTTCCAAGCAAAATGCTGCAGACATTCTTAGTAGAGAAGTGCAGATGTTGAAACCCTTTCCACTGACAAATGGTTGCATGGTCCTACATTTCTGACTCGTGATGAAGATGAGTGGCCAAAACAGACAGTTGCCTTTGACAACTGTGAGAATCAGAACTAAAAGGCCTTCTCAAGTAAACGTAGTCATGTTTACTATATCTGACTCAAACACTGATAGGTTAGAACCAAATAGATATTCTAGCTGGAAGAGACTCTGCAGAGTGTATGCTTGGGTCTATAGGGTTTCTTAACAATGCTAGAGCTCCATGTTCACTTAGAAGAAGAAGGGTGGAACTGGATGCAGGGAGGACATTGAGGACATTGCAGAAACAGCAATACTTGTAAGAAATCAAAGGGAAGAATTTCCTGATGATTACTCTTCACTGATGAGAAAATCAGAGTTGTCAGCAAACAG